>NC_060213.1:111715000-111747500 GCF_021130785.1 Homalodisca vitripennis
AAACCATTTCAATAAATTAAGCTACGAATACAAAAACTTCGAAAGAAAACGGAATAAAGTTTCTTGTCATAGCAGTTTTATTAATTAAATTAAACATTAATTTATATCCTTATTTCTTTAATGCGCATAATAAACTGACCCAAAATAAAAAGCGTGACTTCACCATATATCATTGACTTATGTATTATTATCCAAATCTGTCATGTTGTGGCGCTTAATTCAGAAAAGCCGTATGACACAAACTCGACTTGTGTTTTAATGAGTCTCATTAAAACTGCACTCTATTTACTAAATATATTTTATATTTATAAAATTATGTGTATTTCCGGATGGAATTATATTAGCAAATTTCTACTTCCAAACCTGTTCTAATCTAACTTAAACATATTTTATTCTTCTAAATTTGTTAGTAAATGTTTTATAAAGCTAACGAATTTTCACCAATGTAATCCAATATAACTGTTCTTTAACGGTATAAAAACCGTTGCACTATCAAATTATCAGTTTCAAAAAGTTTGGGGAAATGTATATCGAACAATTACTGAGATTTTTTTTTGAAGTTCAGAAACAGTGGGAAAATAATTACTAATATCAATAAAAGAAAACTGAAGAACGTTAAATATGCAATGGGGGATCGTTTAGAAAAATAAATTGTAAAAAAGAACACAGTAACTTTTTTGGGTTTTTGTATCAGACACCTGTATACAATTACTATAATTTATATGAAACGTATCATATAAACATATCGTAAGGATCAAATGATAGCAACAATGAATATTGTGATTCCTTGGATAGGATACGGCTGAGAAAACGTGTTTTTGTATGCAGCCATCGTACCTTGACGTTATTTTATGTGGGTTCGTTGCTCATCATTACGTCAAATATCTTCCATACTCACTAAAACAATATATTCTAATTTGAGGCAATCTGCAGTATACTTTCTTAGTGTAACTACGAACAAAGTGTTTGTTATTTGATTTTTAAAAGAAAATAAGGAATAACTAATAAGTTGTTCATTTCTTAACAAAATTAATATTACTAATAACATTTACTAATTTTACTTATTTAATTACTGTAACAGCCTTAATAATCTAAAAATTAAATATCTCACATTACTCGTAGTTAGTCCAGTAGGTTTTCTCCACAGTTTATTAACGAAAAGCGATTAAGAGTGGAAGCCCACTTCACCTTTCCTGAAGTGTTTGGCAGTCAAACAAATGAGATCTTGAGCGTTTAAATAGAACTCTATCTCCGGTAAAAGCTTTCTACTGCACCCCATTTAACGCTTGTTCAGAACGCGTCAAGTTGTATTGACTATATTTGAATTTATCACTATATAAATTAAAGCATAATTAAAACTCTGGGTTTCTTTTTAATAACCCTTTAAGTAGTCTATTTACTTTATTTATAATTGCATATTTTTTATTCAATATGATTGTAATATTACAAAAACCAATACGATATAACAACATAAAACTAAATTGTATGTACACTTTTAATTTATTGCGAATCTGCATTTATGAGGGAAGTAGTAATTGGTGGTTTTAAAAACATTTTTATTGTAATTTTTTTTAATATATCTTCAAAATGAAGTAATTCGGGAATTGCTAATTAAGGTTTTAAAAGTAAATTTATATTCCAATAGGCAACAACTATCAATAACAGAGAACTTCCATAATCCAGGAGTACCTATATAGGATCTTCCAGACCCTAAGGTGATCCAAGTACCCATAGAGTTAAGAAGAGTAATATTTCTAGAGTTAGGGTTACTGAGATAAGTTCCAAACCTGTAGCCAGAAACAGGATGATGACTTGAAATCCAGGGGTTTATAAATAGCAGGTAACGTAACCTAAAACATAAATCTACCATAATCCCCCCCCCCCCCCCACCCCCCCCCCCCCCCACCCCCCCCCCCCCCCACCCCCCCCCCCCCCCACCCCCCCCCCCCCCCACCCCCCCCCCCCCCCACCCACATTTTCAACCCTTTAAGTTGTATTTTCGATTGCTAACAACAAAGTTTTATAAATGAACACATATAAATGTATCTATAAGTATACACACACACATATATATATCCCTTTCGGGAATTTCAGATTCTAGTTATATATAGATATAAATTTTTAGATTCACATTTTAAAACTTTGTAGATTTAATAGCTAAAATTGTATAAAAACCGGGGCTTGCACAATAATTTATAGTCCCTATTTCTGTTTATTCACGAGATATCTTACGGTTATACACACAGACAGAAGTTAAAATTTTACTTAGACCATACTCTGTTGCACATAGTTTTAGTTAAAATTGTATGGTAGCTAATCGTTAATAATGCTATGCTGGTGTTATCTGGTAACATAATATCTTAAAACAATACTTAACAATATCATAAACATACATTTTGAGGTGTTGAAGTGAATTGTAAAGTTATTATAAGTAAAAGCATTATAATTCTCTATTTCATTTTCGATTTGTCACAAAAAGTATAACATTATTGTATGTTTTTATATTCAAAGGGTAATGAGGAAGATTTTAATAGTTGAAATACTGGCCTCTTATCTATGAATATATCTAAGCTAAGGGTTAGAGGGAACAGAATTCTAGGGGAGAAATAAGGAGCGATATAGTTTGACGATGAGATCATCAGTATAAGTTTCTGACATTGAAGCCACACACATTTGGAACAGAGCCAATCTAGAAAACTGTTTAGAGAACGTCGTGTTGAAATCACCCAACTTCAGCGCCACGACTTGAATATATTTTCTTGATCGAAGCATTAGGAATGATTAATAGTTTCACGTGCTTAAGTTACCAAACCAGTATAGTTAATTTTTAACAGCAATGTGTTTATAATAAGCGGCAAATCATTGTCTGCTGAACAGTTGCACGCGGGAAAATAGATCAAGGCTGTTTCATCGAACAACAGCTGGTAAATATTGTATATACATTTTAAAACAGTTATTACGTAACAATAACAATTTGTTAAAGATTAATAAACAGGAGTGTTATACTTTGAAATTAACTACTGCAGGTGTTTTGACATTATTATGAAAAGTGTATTGCATGAATTATTAAATTGCATGGCAGAGGTTAGTATCAGTTACATACATATTTTGTTGTCGATAAATTTATTTAAGTAACGAAAGGAACCTTTCATCATCATATTATTGAAAAAAGCAAACATGAAAAATAGTTTTAAAAAGGATTATTTATAAGGTGTAGCATGAATAAAATTATTTATTTACCATACATTAATTTCACCAAAACTTACCATAAACCTAATCGCAACAAAACAAGAACGCCAGTATATTTTGATTCACTTTTTTATTAATAATTACTTCATTATTTTAAATTATTTATATTTGCGATATTTAAAAAATATAAGTGCATCTTATAACCAAATGTAATTAAAAAAATATGTTCTTTAATTTCATTTCAGTTATTTGTAAAGTTAGGCCTTAATAGGCTACAAGAGGAGGCCAGCAAGCAGCTGTCATGTGCACAAAGATCTGCCGTGGAAATGTGAACCCTCATTTGTGTGTATGTCTTGTTACAGTATGCCGTCATACCATCTAAATAACATTAGCACTGTACAATTATATAACATTGTGTTTTATAGAATAAACAGTGGGCAGCAATATATCTTTTTTCCGTGATTAGCAATATGCTAGTGTAGTGTAGTGCAAAACTACCTAAGGGTATTTGTCTCATGTATATGAACAGACTATAAATTAACTGAAATGATTTCCAATATGAAAGTTTCGTTTGCGAAGTGTGACCGCTGTACGTACTGTTGACATCCATGTACGACTGACCAGAGGATTCATGAAATATAATCAACGATTACAGAAAAGTGTATGGATGGACTATTTGTCACAACTAAATGTAAAATGTGGCTAGTTTGTCCTAGTTATTTACTTGCTTACGACGTATCTGTAATTTATATGGCTATACTCAGTTACCGACAAATCTATTGACAATTTTAAACAATATTTTTAATAAATGGGTTAATCGAGCTAGGTACACATATACATATTGTTACGTAACTATGCGTACATACATATACTTTAGAATTGTATAATATATGGACCATGTTAAAAACTATACAAAGATATTGTTTTATATGGATAGATTGACCGATCATATATATATATATATATATATATATATATATATATATATATATATATATATATATATTATATATATATATATATATTATATATTATATATATATATATATATATATTTATATATATATATATTTTATATATATATAAACTTGCATGGTAAACAAATATTTAAAAAAACATACAAGTTAAATCATTCATTGCTATGAGATGTGAGGTCCGGAGGATTATTTCAGTTAGTTCTGAGGTCTGACACTTGGGCTGCGGCACCAACTTAATTGTTACCGTTCTAATATTTACTAACTGAGCCTTTCACTCTGCAGATGTCAGTTGAAGCGCTTACTTTTACGTATCGCAATGTATTTATAGCATTGGTAAGGTTTACATCCGATGATGATAAAATACAAACAGTTTAAAGCTTTATTCCGTTAACAAACATATGGTACTTGGCAAAACATATATTAATACAACTTTATTCTCAAATTGATTAGTAATAAATTATTCCAACGCTAAAATAAATAGGGAGAGCTTTTCTTTTATACATTGAGCAGCAATATAAAAACCATTGCCTATGGTTATGTACGAACAACGAAACAGTCTTCAAGAGTGTTCCATCTCACTGATCTTTGCTCTGTAATATCAACACTCGCCTTTGTCACAAAACACTCCCCGTCGAGTTCTCTCGACACACGGCAATACCACGTAGAATATTTCTGACGTAAAATGACTTGATTGTTTTCATCAAATTTTTACTTCTATTATATTTTTTCTCTGTTATACGAGCACCAAGTTTCAATATTTCCACAATACACTTAGACTTCCCTCTTCAGAATGAAATTGGTGTTATCATTCAATTAAATTAATTACCTTTTAAAAATATTTAAATAATGTTTTATGACACATTTTACACTTGAGGATCAATTTGGATTCAGAGAGAGGAAAACAAATACTGTCTCTGATGTATTCATCTAACGACATATGTGTATAGAAAGTTACAAACCATAAATTAACCGTGTTTCTTATAATCTTTAAAAAAAATTCATTGCGTTGACCACAAAATATTTTTTGGAAAGTAAGATATGTACTGTTGTACGGTTTTATTGAATTGTAATCTAAAGAAGTGAGATATATTTAAAATCAACTTTCCAAACCTTTTGCACTGAGCTCTTAAGTTCCACGTTGCTCAATACTTAGTCTATAAATGTTCCTGATATTTGCTCATAACATCAATACATTACGGAAAACTCTTGGTACACTGATGAAAGAACTGTCGATTATCTACAGATTAACTAATCATAACTTAATTTCCTGGACCATTTAATGTATGTGGCAACATAAACAACGGTTGGGTGTGGTCCTACGATATATAAGCAAGTACTATGCAGAAGGTAGACTATTTTTAAAAATTCTTGGGAATAAATATAATAACTTAAAAAAAACGTTTTAAAATTGAAAACGACATTTACCTTTTCATTTCAGTCAGTTACTGTTTATATCATATGTGATAATCTATAATTTCCTTCAATATAAAATAGTATTGTAGCGATCCTGTGCAAAACTATTTTATTAGAGCATATAATCTAAAAATGTACAAAACGCGCTATACATACCATTAATGTTCATTTACAGCATCATTCAGAAGAATTTTAAGAATGTGACAGTATATGGCGTTGAATTGAGACTTGGGAATATTATTTTTAAGCCTAAATGAGCCTAAATCTAAATCTGACAAATAATTTAATCAGATCAATTAGAAACTAGGGTGAAAAGAAATGTATGTTAATTTTATGACTTAGCGACATTGATTATTTTGAAGATGAATTATTGATACGTTTTCAGAACCAATAGGACTTCGCTATTCTAAGTTTGGGGTTGTTGGGCCTCCGAACTAACATGTTTGCAATTGAAGCATTACTTTAAGTGTCAGAAGTACTTGCAGATTATGTATATCATGTATTATAAAATTACTTAATTGATATTAAACAGAAAAATAAGGAATAGAAAGCTATAAGGTGTCCCAAATCTTTCATTATCCCTATTTCTTGAATAGTATAACAAGAAATGAGTGGCTATAAGGTTGTAGATTCTAAATCCATATTAAGAAATTACGTTTACAGTAAAATTTTGTCAACCATTTCGATATATTTAACGCAACAAATATTATTATTGTAAGGCACCACAAACTCGTTTACATCACAGAGCCGAAACAAACGTTATTTTCAAGGATGTTTTCCTGTTATCGATTATCAGTAGAGCCAACAACCGACTATATCGGTTTCCGCAGTTTTATATTATCTTTGCCAGCTCCTAATTGCCTTACAATTCGAAACATACCTTTCATAATATAAATAACTAACAAGAATTATAGTTGTATATGAATAATTGCTTTGCTTAATGGTATTTAACTCTGTTTTTTTTTATAGCTGATCATTCCCCTTGAAGTTTTAAGCACACTAACAGGTTACTTTAATTATTGATAGTGTTTAAAAGAAAATATTTTTGTTTAAAACATTTATAGTTAATATTTTATAGTTATAAGGTTATTTTATGCAAATAAATGTTAACTTTTCATGAATTTCTTAAGCCCTACCTGGAACAGTTTGAATGATTATATCTAGCTCTCAGCAGATAATTATTGGTTGAAGATTTCATGTACTTATTAAATTTCTAATACGCACTCTGAGATAAGATTTCATACGATATCTCCCTCATATCTATATACGGCTAATAAATCAGTCAAGTTTTCATGTTAATTTCTCTCGCATCAATGGCTTCCCAGAGGAAACAGTAGAAATACGATGTGTATATGAGACGATTACAAATATAATTCAGAGTTTCACTAAGTTCAATGAGATTAAAGTGTGTGTGAAAGATAAAACATAGATTATGTGAATTAATCTTATTCTAGTTGAACTGTAGCAAAGGGTTGTTCACCGATTATGATGATCACAAATTGTTTGGTACGATAATTGATTTGTGTTACGCTAATCAGGAAGCAGGCGATGTTTGAAAACTTGATAATGAGTAATTTTCCTTTGATAATTGGTTTGCACAGCACTAAAACAGTTTTGTGATAGCTCTGACAAACTATGAAGTATGAAGGCCAAACAAATAGCATCGTATTCCATCCATTAACAATTCATACATACAGAATGTAAGCCACTATCGATTATCGTTCTCCTTGAAAGGTTTTACAAATTTCTAAAAGGAAAAGATAGCTAGTATAACTAGGGAACTGTATTATTGTGGGCCAGTTTATTTGTAAGACTATATCAAGTATAAAAGTCATTGCCGTTGTTATTAGCTCCTGTTCAATGCTATTATTAATTTCCTCTCTTGATTTTATCCTTAACCCTGCATCTTTTGTGTCTAATGAGTGCAAACTTAGAATTTGATCTCTTTATTTGTATATATGACTAAAATCTCTATATTTCTCAAATTTAAAGGTAACAACGATATGGAATCTAGGTTCACTATTATCGACAATAGTGAATTGTGCAATTTTATAAAAACTTCAATACTGTCAGGATGAGTAAATTTTATTATTTAATTTATTTTTTTAATTATTTTATTATTTAATCTTATTTAATATTTTTAATAAATTTATAAGATTTTTAAAAGACAAATTAATTTAAAGGTTAAATTATATAAGACACTCACGGCACAAATAATCGTTAATTTAAAATAATGTTTTACAAAAGGTTGATACCATATATTGTGAACTATGCTCAAATTTCGATGAACAAATCCCGCTTTCACTCAAGTATAAAGGAGAAGTTAAGGATATCGTTCGTTGCTGATGTAAATAAGCCACAATCATTTGCATAAACACAATACTTGGCGCCTCTTCTTCAGTTATTTGTGACTGTGGAATCGTCAAATGTGCTTTTAGCTTACATTTCATGATTGTCAGAAGTATTTTAAAGTATTGCCTATTAATGCTTAAACGTTTAAAAAAAACGTATTAAAAAAAGGTTTAAACGCAAGAAATTACGTATATTTTAAATTTTTTTCAATACACTCTTAGGGATGTCCTTTTATAATTTTGAGAATGTAAACTTAATAAGGTATGTGCTGTCGTAATTGGCAAAGTGTTACTAAAAAATATATGAAAATGCATAAGAATTCAGATTGCCACAACAACTGACAATAAAACAGCGAAAAGGAGTGACACGCCTTCGCCGCACCACGCCTCCTCTTCCCTGATGCAGTTTGCCTAATGTTGCAGCCCCGCGGAGTTATACAATAAGTTTTCCCTTTAGCGGCTCATCTATTTTTTTATGCTGTGTGGTGAGTTGTAAGATTTAATTTTCACCCTCTCTCTCCGTTATCATCACTCAGAAAGACTACTTTAATTCTGTAATGTATACTAGACTTAAAACCAGCAGCTCTTCTACAAACCCTGGTAGGAGAGGCCTGGGTTTATTAATAGCAGCTGGCCTATTTAAATGGTAACTGAATATGTTCACTCACAGAGAAAGATTTAAAGTTATTTTAAATTGAAACACAAATTTTAAACGTTATAGTAATTTTATTTTATTGCTAACAAGGTTGATCTACATTAAAATTCGTTTATTATTCTGTTGTTATTTTCTGTTCATTTTTTTCATAAATTCATACTCTGAAGCATGAGACACATGTGTGTTAAACTTCACCGTAGTAACACATTAAAGTTGAAGCAAAGATAGGTCTTGTACAGTTTAGATAGTCTTTTAACTAATTATTTAAATACCTATGATTTTATTTTTAAGTTTAGTAGCTCGTGCGTCTCAAATTCAATCTTTCTGGAACATCCACGGGTGGAAAATCTAAATATAGGTCTTCTCGGAATTTTAACCTCATTTCAAAACCTAGGTATGTTTGAGTGTTATGAAAACGATCTAGTTTTTCTATTTTTGTCATGAGGAATTCGTGTGTGTCAAACTTAAACTTTCTGGGATATCGAGAAGTTAGAAATTTAGTGATGAGTTAGTGAGGGCTTTTGCCATTAACATATAGAGATTTGCTCTTTGGTTTAATTTTTTACTTAAAATTTTAAACAACCTTACGCTAGACAATTAATACATTCTTTATTTTCTAAGTAACCGGAAGATACTATGTATCAAATCTTGCCAACCAAACCAAGTCGTCTGATAGAACAGTCACTTGTCAAATAAATCCGCAAAGTACACATAGATCCTAAAATGGATCAAAACCATGGTATATTGTATACAAACTTGGAATACCAAGGATTGCATTAACTAGTGTTAAAACAAAGAACCAACCACCACACGAAATCTTAATTCTTGCAATGGCGAAAACAAATGGACGGGATTGTAAAAACCAACCCTGCGTACTATATACCGCGTTAATGTACTATTTTCCGATTTTAAATGTGATGTCTTATAATATAAGTTTATAGGAGACACATCCTTCAATGGTGAAAACTTTAAAGAAAATTAAATGATCAAACACATTTCCGAAAAGTAAAGAACAGGGATGAAGAGTACAAAGGAAAAGAACCAGAGTGAATACATGAGAGCTTTTAAGAAAGAAAGAATATGATATGATCAAAGCACAGAGATAATTAGTTGATTGTGCTTTAGCGCTCTTCTTGTAGGGGAATTATCGCTAGTAATAATGAAACAATATGTAATTATTTTAGAAGTAACAAACGGAGTAGTTTTTTGAGTGGAATATGTCTAGTGGAACATATTCGACATAAAGTTATACTGGAAAAGACATTTCTTAGATACTTCCACAATAAATTTATTAAAATTTATTGTGGAAGTATCTAAGAAATGTCTTTTCCATTAAAACCCACCTACTTCCACCAAAGATACAAAGCAGAAAATAAAGTTATACGTCTAAAAATAAACTTAAATATTGTTTAAACATGATAAAAGTTAGTCAAAAGTTTTTAAAACTATATTCAAACAATACTAGATGTTAATATTTCCTAAACATGAATGAAGTATGGGCTGTATTATTCAATGGCAGAAATTGGTTCAGCTGATAGCTGTACTCATGACTGGTCTACCCGCAATTATCTACCTGGAAATTGGTTTACCACCTCCGTACGTACCGCAAGCTGTATTGTACATGTTCCATTCACATACTACATTGTTAGTAAAAACCGGTTTAATACGATTGTCTTTGGCAACATTAAACATGTGTTTTAATTTGACAATATTTATAAACAATATTTATACAAATGTGTGCTAAAATCTAAAAACTTTCGTTTGTTGTTATTAATATTGAAATTAAAGTTTTAAGCTGTCTTTTCCTTTTAACTTATCGACGGAGAATCGAAAGGACCCGACCAAACTTAACAAACTGGTTATTGCACAATATTGAAGAGACTTGAAACTTCATAGTTTCCTAAGATTTCGAAAATAAAAATGAATATGCGTGGTGCAGCGTCTGGAATCTATCGCAGTCACAGACTTGTGCCTGATGAAATAGTGAGAATATCTACTCGCTTTTATTACACTATACTTTGTAGTCTAGGTGTCTCTGATGTCGAAACGATGTTTAGAGTCGATTTTGAGCTCTACGTCGCCGACATATTTTACAAAGCGTCCAGACGCTGCACTAAAAGGAAGGCGAACTTCAAAATTCTTACAATACATTTCATTTAGTATAATTGTATTTTATATAATTGCATGAGACAGAGCGAGAATGTGTTGTGATATTATTGTTGGGCAATGTTACAGCCCACCACATTTAATTAATCTCCCCGCAGCAGCAGTCAACCGTAACCTCGGTTGGTGTTACAATCTGTCATTGTTGGAGATTAGCGTGGCGGACTAATAAGTTCCAATTCCTGCAATAAATATTTGAGTAGCTTTGATATTTCCAACGCACATTTACAACTGGTAAGTTCTACACACAACGAATCACTTTATTACCATTGACCCAATATGAATGCTAATCTAAATTACCCATTTTTATTTTGTTCATAAAAGTCGGAAATCTACAAAATTTAATTTTTATATTTATAAAAAATTGATATGGAATGAAAAATCAAATTACAGTTAACGTTTTTTTATGATTATTTTTATGTACATGAGCTATTTCTAAGCAGCATATTAAACTCACTCATATATGTAATAAAGCCATGTTTCCTTCCCAAACCTTTAGATTTATACTGAGATATATACCTAAGTTTTTTGAAGAGATATTCAATCCAAACTTTTTTTACATGTCTTATTTCACTTTGCCTCTTTTAATTAAATAAAAAACCTAAACAACGGAAAATAAAAAGATCCAACCAAAAATTACAAAGGTTATCGCAAAATGGGTAGACAGAAGCTCTGACTGCCCTTTTTACCTTGTCCCCATATTGAATACATTATTTCCTTGCAAAAAGAGGAACCTTTGTACCTTGGTTTAAAATCTCTATAATCTTGACTATCAAGAATAACCGTATATAAGGTTAAACAGACAGACAAATAGACGGAATGCTTTTTTCCTATTGACTCTATAAGCAATATGGTTCTTTCGTTCCAAGAGGAACCTATATGTTCCAAGTTTCAAATCTCTTGGTCCTTTATATCAGGAGTTGTTTAATAAAAGGTAGACAGACAGACAGGCAGATGGATGAGCTGCTCTTGACCTATTTACCAAAATTGACAGATTTCTTCTTTTAAAAGAGATAAATATATTTGGCAAGTTTCAAATATTTAGGATCTTTCTATCATTCTGTAGTAAACGGGCCGACGTACAGACACATATGACCGCCCTTTTTCCGCATGACCTTAAAGTCTATATCAATCTTTTTGAGTGGATAATTTCAGGACTTCCTAAAAATTTTCCTTGTGCTGAATGTATTCTATTATTGAATTTTTCAGGTTGCTAAAACACATGCACAGCTGCTCTAATTTGGCCACCAGCTGTGATAACTCTTTGAAAATTGAACTTTTGAACCTTAACATTTGTGATTGTTTCAGAAATGCAAGTTGACATGTATCAGGCTATTATATTTATATGGCAATCTGTAAAAACGTGTTTCCACAGTATTTATGATTGCATATGAGTTTTAAATTAACGAAGAAGCATTATATGTGTGTTTTATTAACAACCATTATAAATTAACGTATGGTTACAGTTCTACTTCTTTTTATTTATGTAACCCACCAAACCTATAATATTGATATTGTGAGCCATATACTAGAATCATTTATTGTTAATGAAATGTGTTGCGACCCCATTAACTATATCTATAATAATAAATGTGGAATTTAAAGAACATAGAAGACCTTAAAGTGGTTAGTGGCCAATAAGGAACCAGGGTGGAAACCAAAGATAAGTTTACTCACCTACACGCACAAAGGCTTCTGTTTTTCTACAGCGATTATTGAAATTCCATAAAAATGTCATGTACTCATTGATAGGAAATATTTATTGACTTTATATCATTCAACTGGAAGATTTTAAAACTTATGTAATACGGGGTGGTAACGTGTATAAACATTGTTAGCTGATGTAATATGAAAGCCTTTTAATTTCAAGCATTAGAGTAACCAATATCTCGTACATTTTGTTATATTACGGAATAGGATGAATGATTGAAAATGAAATTTTATAAATGCTCAATCTCTACAATCAGTATTTATATTTATATTCTTTAGTCACACACAACTTATATAGAATATAACATTTTTTTAAATCCCGGATTGTTTTACAATCATTTAACGCAGGTAGTTATTTTTAAACAACACACTTTTTTTAATCATTAAGTTTGTATGAATATTTCGGACTTACCTGAATATTGTGCACCTTACTAGCATTATAGGCACCTACTCTAATTATTCTTTAATATTTATGCAATTTAATTAGTTGTGGGGTAGAGAAAATGATCCATTTGTATTAAAATGACTTGAGCTACTGTGTTGCAAACAAACTGGGACAAATCATTTTTGTGACAATAAAAGACAGTACGTAGTTTGAAGGAAACAATATGTTTTAAAGTGTCATTTCGAAACTGAGGCAGAATTCACCAAATAATTGTTGAACCTAATTTTGTACTTCAAAAATGAATAATTATAAAAATAACAAGCTTCTCAATTCTTTTGTAATACATTGTATACCGTAATTGTTAATCGTTGCCATTTTTTGATAATCTGTGGAACAGGTAAGAGATAACAATGTCATTTGATGAGAACATATTTTTGCCAAAAATAGACAATGTGAACAAATCTGCACCCGAAAAATAGTGAGGTTGTGTACAGCATTTTCCTATTAAACGAAAATCAATATCATCACGCCGATACAGTTTATTAACAGCATTTTATCACAAGATTGAATTTTGATTTTTAATGTAAAACTTGACATCCCAATTTTATTTCATTATGATTCCTATGATTGACCTATGAGTTTAAAAGGAAAGAAATGCCAAATGAATGGAATCATATTCAACATTGACTTTAAGACCAACTGTTTTACCAAAATCTAATGGTGTTGTTTCTATGTAAAACGGTGTGAAATACGAGAGTTTATCTTAATCCGGCCACATGCCAACGTGTCCACACGTGGACAGATAAGCAGACAATGTTTCAACCGCTGTGGGCGAGAGGGGCCATGGAAACTTATATTGCACCAGTCAAGTATTTATTTCAACAAAAGACTAAGTTACTCATTTAAATTTACAAGAGCAATAAAATAATTATAAATGTAATTTTCCTTATACATGTAATATTTCAATATACATATTAGTTATTTCTGTTATGAAATATGTATTTTTACATTAGAGAGATACCGATCTAAACCGGGGGTAGAGATATTTGATATTTGAGTACAGTGATATTTGAAAAACTCTACCCTAAATTAACGTTAGATTTATCAATCGACATTTTGAGCGTAATTAAAATATCCATAAAGGTCGTCAAAGATGATTAAAGCCATATTGATAAATAAATTTAATTTAATTGTTGTTCTTTAAGTTCATAATATTTTACATTTAAACGTACTTCTAGCGATAGACACTCATGTAGTATACATTTTAATTATTACAAAATAGTTTATATAGCCTATGTATTAATAGGGTAATTGGTAAAATGAACCATATTTACTTAGTCTAGCAATATTGCACTTGTTATAGTGCGAAATAAGTGGATATGGGGATAAATATATTGAAATAATTTACTTCTTTAATTGTAGTGGAATAGTTTAGTATTAAGTTCTATTAACTGGTCATGTATCGAACTGACTGATACTTTCAATTCGCTGACGCTTCTATTTATGCATTTTTATTTCACCTTTTTACAGAACGTTATCTCTTTAATGTCAACCGTGATTTCATTTAAACGTATAAGCTTTTATAAATCCATCGCTGACAGTCTGTTTCAGATAAAGCATAAAAAACTTCTAATGGTTCCAACTTTGCCAGTTAAAAAGCACTGACTCATTCTTGACACATCTTTCAAACTCTTTATTTATTAAAGCCTTGCAAGGATATTTTGAGCCAAAGGTTTCGTTAAATTTCTAATAATCGTCACACTCCTCAATAATAAAAAAAGTTTTAATTATGATTTATGATTCCTTTCTTTAATAAAACAATTCGTGATTACAAGTTAAGATATTCATAGCATATTCAGACGCGATAACCATAGTTACCATGGATACAGTGAGTATAGTATATTATAGTGGATACCTGACAGATCAGGTATCAACTATACTATACTATAATATAGTGGTCAGAACCATAGAACAGCTCCGGGTAACATTATGTTGCAATGCTGTCTAAATGAGACGCTACTACATATGATCGATCTGTCACTCAGCTCCTACTGGAGTTCTAGTACTACTAAAATAACGACGTTGTACTCGACCTTATCACTTGACCGAGGTATATCACATGAGATCATCGTATTCTCCTCGCTTTCGTTTCTTTCTTATTCCTTCTATTCAAATATCAAAATGACCCTTACATGAAAAATGGCCTTCAGAAATGAAAATCCTGGCTATAGTCATTCATGTAATAGAGATCATTTAATCATTAAAAATAAATACATCGGTATGGGTAATTTGTAAAATGGGCCATATTTACTTAGTCTTTTTCATAAAGAAGCGCAAATTAAAATCCTTCGCCTAAATATATTATAGCTACAATTTGCTGAACGTTAACAAAGCTTATAATCCAACAAGTTGGAAATCTGTTTTTATATCTGTATTTTAGTCTGTCCACACAATATCTCAACAACATATTTACCTACACACTTTTGTGTGAAGCTTTATCTATATTTAGGCAACACTGAGTTCAATGATAGCGCATATTGCTCCACAGTATGCGGGTGAACTTTAGTGAATATTGTGAATATACATTGGTCTTATGAACAACCACGATGGCACTGTGAAAATCGTAGAATAAATAGTTAAGTAAATAAACTGATACAATTATATGATAGTAACACAAGTAGGGTGATGAAATGACTTGGAATTTTGCATTCATTCATAACCGAACCTGTGACTCAAGTCATGTGACGTATATTGCTAAGTAGCTTCTGCCATGTAGCGAATATTACTTTCATAATACGGCTACACATAATACTTGTATGCTAAACTGTTTTATGCATTTAAAAATCAATATCTGAATTTGAGTTTATCAATGAGTGATCAAATGTAACTCAAATATAATGCACTGATGATGGGCTGTAAGGCTATAAAATAAATCACTCTGTATTTACCCTATAATTTATTTTATTAAACATAGAACTAATAACCTGAAATTTCGATGTGTTTAAAATACATCTAATATTATAGTAGGCGTAATGTTGAAACGCAGTTTTATAACACCTTTAAATACATTTTTTAATTTTTATGATAACAAAAATTTGTTATCGAAAATAGTAAATATATGTCATTTTTAAAAATAATTCGTACAAACGTTACAGCCCATATATTTCTTTCAAAGATAAGATTCTACCATCCAATCAGCTGAGAGGCTTTGCACTTGTCTCTGTTTCAAGAGACAGATACATGTCTGACGTATTGGCTCCGAGTGGAACGGATATCCACAGAACAGGCAGGAAATCTCTTGCTGTCACCATCACTATGTCAGCAACTGTTGAGATGGTGGTGACAAATTGTTTTCAAATCAAGCCTCAACGACTCATTTGCAACAACTAAGGATATGTGAACAAATGTATTAATAATCAATCGAGAAGTTTTATGGCTTCATAATAGGTGAAGTGTACTGATAGTAGTAATGAGAGGTTAGTTATACATGCGTACTATCAGTATCCCAGACTGTTCTAGTGAAGTACATAGTGGCCTCCTCTATCACACTCAGTAATAACTATTATACAGAGTGTGCATAAAGTCCTGCACGGGTATAATATTTTCTGAACGATAACAGATAAAAGAACAAGATTTGGTACATCAATACTACACCTAAAAATCTACTTTTTGAAGGAACTATCAGTTTTCTGTAATATTATGGGGACGTCCCGCAAGGAGTCAGAAGGAAATCTTAAATAGGAGCATAGATCAATATGGACATCATTTTAAAGGGCTTATCTAGCAGAGTTTAATGCCGCAAACCGCACTCAAAAAGATTGATCCAGTACAAAATGGCGGCTGTTCAAAGATTTTACTTGGTTACATTTTATTAGTAGCCATAACCCCAGTAAAGCAAAACTGCAACCAAACGAATACTGCAGCTAACTACTACATTATGCTTGTCAGTTGTACAGAAGTGAATTATGACATTAGTTATCCTCAAGGGTTACAAATTTGGTCCTAATATATTGATAACGGGGAAAAACCTGATAACAGTAACAATTAGAAATCTCAGCGAACTATGACGATCGGAAACACTTCCTGTTTTCATAAAGTGTTGAACAGTTCTCCCTACAGTTGTTCTAGAAATTGGCTGCCTCTCGTGAAAGTAGTCATTAAATAAATGGCATGCTTCCTCGTATGATCGTCTGTTATTTCCCCAACCATCATAAGAAGTGTTATACGTTCACGTTCGTCAAGCGACATAGTGTAGTTGAGAACTACAAGCAATACGACAAACTCTTTTGTACTAAAGCGCACTAATAAAATGGATGGACAGCACTACTAAAACAAGAAAACTAGAATAGCCTACTATGAATAGACTGGCTAATAGGAAAGTCCTAACTGCGACCCAAAGATAAGAGATTTCTAATTGTTACTGTTATCAGGTTTTCCCCGTTATCAATATATTAGGACCAAATCTGTAACCCTTGAGGATAACTAATGTCATAATTCACTTCTGTACAACTGACAAGCATAATGTAGTAGTTAGCTGCAGTATTCGTTTGGTTGCAGTTTTGCTTTACTGGGGTTATGGCTACTAATAAAATGTAACCAAGTAAAATCTTTGAACAGCCGCCATTTTGTACTGGATCAATCTTTTTGAGTGCGGTTTGCGGCATTAAAACTCTGCTAGATAAGCCCTTTAAAATGATGTCCATATTGATCTATGCTCCTATTTAAGATTTCCTTCTGACTCCTTGCGGGACGTCCCCATAATATTACAGAAAACTGATAGTTCCTTCAAAAAGTAGATTTTTAGGTGTAGTATTGATGTACCAAATGTTGTTTCTTTATCTGTTATCGTTCAGAAAATATTATTCCCGTGCAGGACTTTATGTACACCCTGTATGTCTTAATACTAATGAACGATTTTTAACATAATTCAGGTGAAAAGAGACACAATCATAAGAATTTATGGGGCTTTTTTTGGGTAATCGACCTTTTATATAGGGTAGATCGCCATTTAAATTTTCTTCTAGATTGTAATGATATCTAAAACTGAGCAGTGACTTCGCGTACACAAGTACAAGTATATATGTGTATGAGGTTCCCAGACCAATTTTAGGTGCAACAAAAACCCAATATAAAATCCTTTCCAAAGTACCATATATCTACAAATGTAAAAAATACCTATTATAACACTCTCTGGTACTTCGTTTCACTGAAAAAAACTGATCTATAAACGTAATATAAATATCTACTTGTACGCGCCTACAGCAAGGTTCGGCATCCTTTATACCCTTAGAATGTAACCAATGCCTGATGGAAAGCAAGCTGATAGTGTAATAGAATATAACTAACCAATAATAACCTTGTTATTTGGTAAAGTTGTTATAGTAAACCAATATTTATAAATATTCCGGGCTGTCTACTAACATCGTTACGGCCGACAATGCAAGTAATTTATGAGTTACCTGCCAACGTGACGCTCACGAAACACGCTTTTTATTCTGGTAGGTAGATTCATGTTTTAATAATGAAATTAATATAAACACGATTAGTTGAACAACTTTAATTTGCAAATTAATTTATAAAATTTGAAATGTTTGCAATATTTGAAGTCTATATGTCGGTTGGGTTTGAGATATCGTGCGAACTGAAAGACAGGCGTATAGGAGGCAGAAATTACATTTTCCAGTCCCTAGAGTGATAGAATTTGCTTCCTTTCATCCAATAAATCTTTCCCTTGCATGGAACAGGTAGTGCTTGTGATTATTTAACTAAAATTTACTTGTCTATTTCATTGTACAAAACACTGTTTCAAGTTTCATAATCTTATTCTGATTTACGTTGTTACACAATCTTTGCTTTAGTCTCAGCTTTTATGGTAATGCAATTGAAAATTAAGAGTAAGTTAAATTCATTTTAATAATTTAGTGCTAACAGAACAAACTTACTGATAAATTATATAAGTTTTATGTAGGAAATATGCAAATGTAAAGAGATGGAATCATTGTGAACAAGAGGAGCTGCCCTATTATTAACTTATACGATGAAAGTTCTTCACTGAGATCTTTCATTTCTCTCTCTCAAATTATTTGATTTGAGACATGAAACGGTTGTGGACTTCCACGAGGCAGCCACATTTAATAAATCCAAGCTCAGACTCGGTGATATCATCGAGGGCAAACTCAATTGTCTCGCTTTTCATTGAGTTTTGTAAGCACGTAAAATTAGACATGCGAGATTGGAAAAATTGGATCACCCACGATAATCACATTGTATGCATAGATTTAATTACAACTAAACTGTCTTATATTTTGTGGAGTTCTTGGATTTGCATCGTCTTCGGAATTTTAAAATACGCAGTATTTACTCTGGTAATATTAGTTAATTCTGAGAAGATTACGTATCTCCGTGAAACACAACTTGAAGTTTAATTTCCAAAAGCAAAGAATTAATTTATGCCCAAAATAATTGAAAATGTTGTATTGTCAACAGAATTTTGCTATTAAATTGTTAAAGAAATATTTTTGATTATTATATTATTATTATTGTTATTATTATTATTTGGTTTTTATTTATTATTAAAAATACACGTTAATTTTTCCTAATTCTATAAATAGCAAATAACACAACTCCTAAGTTTCAAAACCAAATGATGATGTTTTAATTTATTCTAAATATTTTGCGTTAACTAATCGTTAAAATTTTGTGGACTTATCAGTGAAAATGAATGTTAAATAGATTCACTATACTATTTTCAGGATTCTTTATTAGATACCATTGTAATCAGTATGATTTCTTTCTTTACCTTCTTTCTTACCTGTAACGGCCTGGAGTAGTCATATGTACAAGTTGTATCAGCTCAATGTATTATTTTAAGCGAGTTTACAAGACAACCTCAGACCTACCAAACGGCGCAGCTTAGTATTGTAGCGTTATTACCTGATTTTGCAGGCACTTAAGTCAATAAGACGCTCTGATTATTTTGGTTAAAATCTTATGTCATCGATTTTAACAACTCAGAAACAACCAAGAATCAGTATATCGTTATTTATTACAGTTAGTGAACAATAAATCATTAAACACTAAATAACTATAATGAATATCTAGATTATAAAATAAACAATTTGTAAAGGTTGTAAGCGTTCAGCTTAATTTAAAATAAGAGGGTTTGTTTATGCTAGGCCTGTTCAATGGTAACCGTGTAAGCTAATTTTTCAGGCAACTTTAATTGACGTGCCTTTGTTATGCTGACGTAGTTGATTTTCTCATGCTCATACTGAATTTGTTTCCTTTTTTAACCGCTACTATTCTAATAATGGTACTAATATACGTATTTTTATTGGGTCTATCTCAAATGGAACTGCGATGGGCAAAAAGTGTTGTAAAGTGTCCGAAAAAAAATTGAAAAAAGGACTCAGAGAGAAGCGAATGTCTTCACCATATCAAAACATTTGTAACACTATAAAAAGCGACAAGATAATCTCAACACAGTTTCACATGATTGGAAGGTTGTATCAAAATAGGAAGATTTCTTTTTTTTGTAAATTTTACATCAATAAAAGGGTTGCTCCAAATTTTAAGAAATTTGTGCCAGTACTACTTTAAACATTAGGGTTTTAATTGGGCGACTGGACACTAAGACGTTTTTCAAGGAAATGGGATTCAATTGCACGAAAGTTTGTCATAAGAGTAAAGTTGTAGTAGAAGGAGAGGACATTATAAATTGGGTGACTGGACACTGGGATTCAATGGCAACGAAAGTTTTTCATAAGAGTAAAGTTGTGGTAGAAGGAGAGGACATTATAAATTGGGCGACTGGACACTAAGACGTTTTTCAAAGAAAAGGGATTCAATGGCACGAAAGTTTGTCATAAGAGGAAAGTTGTGGTAGAAGGAGAGGACATTATAAATTGAAAGTGAAAATATTTACGCCGGATGCTGATTTTCGCGATATAAACTCATTGAACCATTTAATAGTTTTAGATGTAGGGTCATAAGATGGATTTTTGGCTGAAGAGCGCCTTATTTACAAGGATAACACCACACATGGAGACTATCACACAAAAATGACTTCCCCAAAAGCTCCCCCAAGTCTCCCTCCAATCCCTGTTTCGATCGTGAACGATGCTCCATATCATACAGTGTAAAATTACAAAACAGCAAAAAATCTTAGTAGAAGAAATAAAATATAGACTTTTTACAGATAAATGGTGAAAAGCTATGAAGAACAAAGGGCCAAAAATGCATCATGGTATGAAGCTATCCATCTATTGAAGCCTCGCAAAAATCCTTCGAAATTGATTTCATATTGAAAGAACAGGGTAACTCAACAAATTAAATTAAAATTAAATAGTACATCAGGCAACATGTTATCAGCTCCAGAGTGACTACCGAATGAAGCTCTGATTTCTGTCGGGCCTTGAGACTGGAAATGTATTATGATCATGCAAACAAAGTTGATCATAACAATATTGAATATTGGGTGAAGGATTGGAATTATGAATGAAATTGTGGATGTCTGTGGATGAAATGATTATTTAACTTCGAGAAGACAGTTAAAGTGTTTCATCCTGTTTTTATTATTTCAAAATTGGCACCACCACATTCTTGATAATGAAAAACTTTTGCATTGCAAAAATCGTAGTTGAAGAAATAAAAAGTAAGACATTAAACTGCATAACATGATTCATATGTATTTTCCCATATTAACTTTTACCATTTCCATCATTTAATTTATGTACATAATGTAAATAAAATCATTTGTTTACTGTAAAATATTTTCATAAAATATTATAATTCATTTTTTTATAATGTGATAAGCTGACTATTTGTTCAACACTTTTCAACTAGATAGTATATCAAATTAATTTACTTTGATAAGCTACTTTGCATTTAACCAAATGCAATACAAAACATTTTATATATGATATGTGATATATTATGATATGAAATACAAAACTTCAAGCAGGATCGACGTATTTTGTTTTACAACCAAGAGGCAATAAGCGATCGAGATAACAGTAATTGGATTCGGTCAGAAATGGGGATCGGTCCAATCGTTAGGTAGTATATACAGCCGCTGAAAATGTCTTTCTGCCTTAATCCGCATTGGCTGAGCGTTAGCAAAGCCTATCGCTCGTAGGAATTTAAAAATGTAATTTATATCTGTCTGACTGTTTCGTTACCTGTCTGTATGTATGTCTGCAGGATACCTCGAAAATGAAAAAACTAAAGTCTTATAATTTTCGCATGAAGCTCCATTTATATATTAAAATCACTAATTTAGATTATGGTGCATATCGCTCCATGGGATTTGGCAAAGTTAGCAAATTTTTTTGCATTAGTCTCATGGTTAACTATTAGGGTAGTAGGAGACTAAATAAATTTGTAAACAAACTGAGTTTAAGCATATGGCATTTAATTAACATGTATGGAAATTTATTTATTCATAAATAAAATATAATAGAGTGGAAAGTATGTGCTTAAAAGCTGTACAACGATTCGAATTTAGAGTATATTTTCGTTGTAGTTATCCCTCTAGATCACACTCAATTTTAGTATTTCAACACTGCTATTAAACCTATTGTAATGAAAAAGAAAACTATGAATGCATTCTGTGCCAAGATATTATGAGAAATGTTTCATACACTTTAACTTTAGCATAAAATCCCATTTATAAATAGACAATAACATGTTACTATGTTATAGATCGGAGAGAATGAAACTCATTACTTTAAAAGTAATGTCTATTTTACATTTTGACGCTTAACATTTTAACTTGTATTGTACATTTTTTTTATTTTCCATCTTGACCTTAACACTAATGGGTTTGGGAAAATATCAATTTCTGTCCAACTGTCCGCCCGATATCTCCAAAATACAATTATCTATGCACTTACAATTTTAAATTAAGCTTATTTCTTTACAGGAAATTATTATTTAAATTTTAGTGTATTTCACTTTATTTAAATTGGTTAACATCGTAGCTTTTGTAATCTACATAAAATTTGTCAACAAAATCTTGCCTTTAGTATATTTCTTGGCGATTTGGAACATAGATATTATTGAATTGTATTGTTCATAATGATGCGGTGTTCAATTATTATATTGATTAATATGCTGCATAGTGCAACTGAAACAAAATATGTAAATTTATTACATAGCTTAAATGTGAAATGCTTTTCCTTACAACTGTAAGAGAGTACTTATATGTATTGCATGAGCTAACGCTATGCCTAATACTTAAGTGTTTGGAAAAAACAAATTTCTGTTTGGCTTTCCACCCGATATCTCCAAATTAATTTATATATGCACTTAAAATTTTCATAAAGCTTCATTTCTTTACAGGATATTATTATTTAGATCATTCTATATAAATTGGTTTAGCGCTAGCGAACATTTTTACGTTGGTCGTAGGGTAACCTTTGGCAATGAGAAACTCTCAGATTATGCAATTTGTAAGCAAACTGAGTAAAATCATCCCCCATATCAACAAGCGACTTAGTAACACATGTAGCTGTAGTTTGATCATTTGCATTCAGCCTCAGTGAAACCTGTTACGTGACAGGTGGTGTGGCGTATTCTTACTTTCTAAATATATAAAACTAGAAATATATATGCTTACTTATAGACATTTAAAACTGTATCTTCACATTACACGTCTTATACTAGAATAAATTGGTGTCATAATAAGTATTTAATTTGTTTGGGCTCATGAAAGGAATTAATATTTTAAAATTTATACATCGTTTATTTATATTTTTTGTAACAGGTACAGTTTATTCTGATTTATATTTGAAGTTATATTTGAGGGACTGTAATTATAACTATATATTATTTTTGTAAAATATTTCTGTAAAATAAGAAACATCTTTGAAAGTTCTACATTTAACTCATAAGTTAAAAAGCTGATATTATAGTGACGAAGACCCTACGGCTACTTATTGCTTGACTCTCTCCGTAGCGTGTTAACTCCAAATCTGTTAGTAAATGCTGTAAGTCAGCTGACTTATAATCAGCTGATTGGTGACAGAGCTGCCATCTATCATAACCTGTTCAATCAGTGTCAACTGATTAAAACCTGATAGTGATTCATTAAATCAAATAGTAATCAGTAGCATCTTTCTATTACATGTTTTTCTTTCGATTCTATAAAAATTTAATATAAATATGTATTGAATCGCAGTTAATATAGACAAAATATATGCTAAAAAACATTTATTCACTAACTTTTAAATCTATGAAAGAAAACTATTGGCCAAATGATATACCTTACTTACTGTTAATATGTTTTACTACACACTTAAATAAAACTTAAATATATTCAAAATATTGTTGAATTTTTTTCTCCATATATGTAACTATCTGTGTAGTAATAACGGGGAATTTCAACTGTTTTATCGAATAATATAGTTTTATACCGTATTACAGATCAGTGTATAATACATTATCATGTATAAATTAACAATTACAGTTTTATATAATAAACAATGACTTCGAATGGACTTGTGTAGTATTAGTTTTCTGATTATTTAATTATACATTTTGTGTTACATTTACAAATTCAATAGATGAGATGAACATCTTTTGAACTTATAAATCCCGCCTGCAAGTATTACCATATCACAATAAAGCCGTCCACAGGGCTTAGTGAGGAGCTCATGCTCTCAATATTCTCTCCCTGCCTGTTGTAATGGAATATAATACATTACATACCTGGAACACATTGACGTGTCCTCGACATTGATACATCTTCCCTTTTAAGTCATAGTCTTGGAGACAACTTATTATTCTGACTGTGTTTTTCCTGATGTAACCTATTTATCAAAATTTTACACAAATGCCAATTTTGGGCTGCGCGTTAACGTAGCCTATGCCTTAAGGAGCTAAAAACGTATATCTTTGTATGTCCATCTGTCCGCATAATTAAAATGTTGTATAAGCAAAATTTATAAAAACCAGCTAAGCAAAATAATAGAACCCTTTAACATGTGACACACATATTTTATTTATGTAATAAAAAAATAAGTTCATCTTAAAATTTACAAGATTTTATTTTAGTGCTATCTTGCATTGTAGTACCTTTCCTACCTCACTATCAATGTATTATTTATTATTATTTAAACGCCGCCATGAAACCTAAATAAAAAATGAGAACGTATCATGGGATATATAAAAATTCATATAAAAATAAATAATAATGAATTCTATATGTTCAATATGGAGTATGGCTGAGCGTCATTGACGTCATCACTCATTAGGTTGACACCATTCTTTTTTGTCAGGCGGGGGGATTTATTCTTATATTTGTTTTTATTATTTATATTTATTTTTCTGTATGATGATTGACTGTCTATCTGTTCACAGGATGTATTGTGAATGGAATTAACTATATACAAGAAATCCATCCAATGATTCAGTATTTTATACGGTCGCAGATAGTTTTTTTCTACTTTACTCCTCATTGACTGTGCGTTTGCGAAGCCAATTGATAAAATTCATTTATGTCAGTCTGATTGTCTAACTGTATTTTTATCTCTTTGTCTGTTACGCAACTCATGGTGTGGAGTTCTGCTACTTTGAAAAACAGGAAATAAGTCCTTGAGGTATTTTTTACATATTAATACGCAAGAAGGTTTGTTTCTATAATTAATCAGTAACATGAACATTCTCTGATGATGATTAAACATTCGAGTGTATAAATTGTTTGACTTACAATAGATAGCACCAGTATGATTTCAAGTTATGAAAGAACCCATTGTAAATATGCAGGATAGAGTGAGACACGTTATAATTCTGAACAAGAGTATGCAGTTTGTAAAACTCTGGGACAAACGCCAAACTTCCGATGTAGATGCTCATCTGTCACCTTGTTTTTTATGTACGTATATGGATGTAAGAACACACAAAAATGGATAATTTGTTGGAAGCATTTGTTTTTATGTCACTTAGAAAATATTCAATCATTGTAATATTAACTTCAAACTAAATACTTTGCTCATCACCCTGGAGCCAATTCGGCTCAAAATATGCTATATTCTTAACCTAGGTAGAAGTAGGTCACAACACGTGTCACGTAAAAGGCTTTGTAAATTCCATGTCTACAGCTTATTCTTGTCTCGAAATATTCTACAGACATTCATTATGTAGAAAAAAAAACTTTGTACATCTTCTCAGCAGAAATAGTGCAATTGTGTCAACCTACTGAGTGATGGGCATCAATGATGTTAAGCCAAATTCCACGGTTGAGCCTGCGCCATTATATAACTCATTCTTGTCTATGTAGAAATTACGTTTGATGCAATATCAAAACTCCTAAAAATAAGATCTTTAACGACATAACTTGCCACAAGATACATTCACATTTTCATTTAGTGAGTTGGGTTGAAATAATAAAAATTACAAGTGAGCTAGAGCAGATACTAATACTAATACTGAAATCAAATATTGTCACCGAATTTTATCATTTATTCTCCACTTTATAATTTTTCTTTTTACTCCAAAAGTAAAACTGTCATATGTGAAAATCTCATATCATTATATTACTTACAACATTTCTTTACCCTTGCATTTTCTCGTTGGTTTTCAACGTGGTTACCCATAAGGCCCATCTAAAAATTTACGCCCAGCCAAATCCTATGGAGTCACACACTGTAATAAAACTCAAGGTTTGCCTATATATAACTGTAGCTTTATTAAATATTTCAAGTCAGTTAGTTTACGGTATATTGTATAGACATTACATATAGAAAAACAAGCAGACACGCAGACAGAAATTAAATTATTTCAGCCCACAGAGTGATAGGATTCGCTATTGCTCAGGTAATTAATGATATGTAACTAATAAGCAGGACACTAATTTTATATCTTATAATGTGGAACTGTTAAGTTTTACATTTCCTTTTCCCAAATATTTTTTTCTTCCTTTTTCTGTATTACACTTTCAATTATTAATTACACATTAATCGAGATGTTTTTAAAGTTTATAGAAACACTATAAAAACTACGTCGTGTATTTAAAATTACTTTAGGTTCAGGACGGTGTTCTGGCCATTAATTTTACAAGCCTGTTACAAACCTTTGAAGAGGTTGTCTATTATCTCGCACATTCAGTGCAGTAGTAAATGCTTCCATTTCCACTTTGTATCAAAAATCATTGTACTATTCTCTAAAAATAAAAAATTGACCTTCTGCATGATTAAAACTTGCTGTTAATACTCTTAATACAGATAAACTGCTGTTAATACAATACATGTTAATTTTAAGAAATTTTAAATAAACTTTGACTTATATTCACAAACAGTACTATTTTTATAAATACTCACAGAAAGTAATAAAAGCCTCTTCCAGCTTGTTACAGGAACAAACATGACATACGAGTTGGAAGAGTTTTTATCTAAATGAAAATCGTATTAGAGCTAAACACAATCCCCCACTTTATCCCCGACTCGTGATTTTATCATTGTTAGGCTACATCTCCAATAAGGACACCTTAAATGCCAGTACTGCGGGTTATATATATATATATATATATATATATATATTATATATATATATATATATATATATTATATATATATATATTGGTTTAGTATTAACAATTGAGAGGATTGAAACATTAATAATTAATACCTTGTCTTGACCTGTTTACAAATATAAAATAAATCAATTTTAACTTACAAGTTATAAATCTGGCTCTTAGCCCACTATTCTTAACAAAGCAAATTAGGGTGATTTAATTACTAAACATGAAATCAGCGATCCGTTATTTCCATAGATACACGTAAAGATATTGTAGTGTTTGCCGGGGTTATAATTCTCATCAGTTCTTCTTCATGATTTTTTAAATTTAAAATTTAATGATTGTTCGATATTTTCAAAAACTAAAGTTTACCCTTTATAATTTCCACCGAATTTTCGTAAAAGCTAAACAAATTACGACTATTATTACTGTATTATGCAGGGGGATGGATGTTAAATATGTTCAGGAATACAGAAATGTTTAAAAATAGTAATTTTTAAATTAGATTTTTGTTTTTAAAACTAAATAATAAGATACTTTCAAACGTAAGAAGAAATATTTTGGTAGAAACTAAAACATAACTAATTATAAAGTGCAATTCCATGGTTTCTAATTTTGCAAAAAACATTTAATTATAAAATATTTTTTATTGATATCTTTTATCACTTGTGACGCCCATAATGTTGTTTGTAGCTAGCCACACGTCCTTAGAGAAACCCATACTGACTTTATCCCTTATACGAGGAATAAACACCAAATTTTATAAAGATATCATTCAAAAAGTAATCGAATAATTATTTATTTATAGCTTACTAGACTGAAAACAATCCTAAATTAATATTTTGTCTTAATTTTTTAACATTTATACAAAATTTTATAATTTTTAACAAGAACAATTTCCTTTTTTTTTAAGGGGAAACTTCTTATTTTTCCTCTGGACTGTATTACTCCTGTTTGTTTACGTAGAGAGTTATTCTGTTACAAGCCAAACCTCTTCATTCCTTTCCTTTAAAGTACTGTCACAATATTATGTACATTGCATTACAAATTTACTAAGTTACGCGCATTACACAACAGGGCTTCAAGTTTAATAGCAAAGGGGACGATTATTGATCTATTTATAATTGTTGAAAACAATAAAGTTCGTCTACTGTTTCACAGTATACCCATTTCCAGTACAGTAAACATTCCATTAACAGTGGAACCTGATCGCTCACTGTATTGACAGAGAGATATTGGTTTATATTCCTCAGTTAAGCTCTCCTGTCTGTGGAGCTTAAATGATTGTTTACATTCGAGCATTGGTCACTGCATCAAGAATCTCTGATTGCTTTGAATTCAATTCTAAGCTCTGGATTGTATATTTTTCTTGTTATTTATTTTACTAGTTCCATTTTCCTGATTCTCAAATAATAAAATACCATGAAGTATTCGTGTTTGTTACTTTTTTTGGAAACGCCCATGACCCGATGATTATTAACCCCAATAACAACAGAAATAATATAACGTTTACTAAAATTATGCAAAAACCATAGTTTTGAAAACTTAATTTTGCTAAGCGAAGTAAAATAACTTTGAAATAAAATTGAAATTGCAAACCGTTGTCAGAAATTGATTTAAAAAATACTACCAAAGCATTTTTTTAAAGCATATGTTTTTATTTAAAAGATATAAAGGGACCTAAAAATATAATTTTCTCGCAAATACAAATAAACCACAGAAATGTTTCAGGTTCAACTTTTTACATTAAGATTTGTGATATTAGGAACTAAATTGTATCAAATGTATTCGTCCCGTTCAAGGAAATTATTAAACGGGTAAAATTACACAGTAATTCTGTTCTAAGTAAAAATTTGTATTTTGTTCCAAAATAAACAGGTTAGATATAAGAAAACAAAACATACACTTAAAAATAACGTTATAATGCTAACTTTTCACTTTCACAAATCTTGAATGACGTAAATACAGTTTGTCCTACAAACATTGCTTTCTACATTATCGATATATCAATAATTCATTATATAACGATGTGCAGTGAATTATATACCCTAATAAGAGTTAATATTAAAATACCTGCAGATAACAGGGTTTAAAGTATAATGACCTGCGGGTAATAGAGTGGACTTTAATCCATTTGTAATTTAACACGGTTAATGTTAGAATTCCTGCAGAAATTAGGGTTAATGTCTGCAGATAACAAGATTAATATTAATACTCCTGCGGATGACATAGATGACACTTTTATAACTGCAGCTCATAGTACTTGTGTTGATACAATTGTAAGTGATAAGGTTAATTGTAAAATACCTGCAGATACATGGTTAAAATTATAATGCGTTGTCGTTCACAAATGTGCAGATACCAAGATTTAATGTTAGCATAACTACAGATAACAGGAGTAGATGCTTGTATAGCTGTTGCTGATACTATTGATGTATAGAAGCCTGCATATAACAGGATTATTGTTAGTTAGCCTATTAACATTTTAAATTATCAAGCATATGCAACATTGTTTTAGGTGTTAAATAATTACTTGAGGGTTAACGAAATCTATAACTTGAGGGGCTTGATATGTTTCACTTCTATCTTTCTGTCCGCACCATACTCGAGACCTATAGACTTGATATCTTGTGTGAAGCAATATACTACAAAGTTCAATTATAGTTCATTTCATACCATGGGATTTAGTATCAATGGTAAATTGGGTAATGGGTAATCACGACGGTAACTTGAAAATGGTTGAACAGATTAGTCTGTAAACAAACCGAGTGACAAATAAATCCTTGTGACATTTAGTTTATAGAGTGTCATATTTGTATGATCCATGTCTCTCTAGCTTCAATTAGGCTGAACGTCATTGAATGCTGACTCAGTGTCTCTTTGGTCTGCCGAGAGGACATTAAAGTTTCTTTTCTCTATGTTTGCATGTCCACCTGCCTGTTCGAAGGAAATTTAGAAAATACAATAAGCTATAGATTTTAATGCAACCTCAGCGAAGCCTGTTACGTGACACGTGGTGTGGCGTACTCTACGTTGTAATAGTTGCATTGAAAAATGAAAAACATAGAATAAAATGTAATTTTCTGACAACTATAAAAAATATTGTACAATAAACACTATCTTAGTGGATAGCTGGTTTTATTATATTTAAAACCGCCAGTAATAAAACTAAAACTGAGTAATTGACTTGATGAATGGATTGTAAGCTTTGGTTGGCCTAAAATAACAGTAAAGCCAAGTTTAATCCCTCAACCCGATGTGTTCCCCGCATATAAAAACTGTTGGCTTCGATAACTGGAAATCCTGCCCAATCAACTACTGTCAAAAACTCGCTTATCTCGCTTCAATAGCAGCAACCACTGGACTTAGTTTGTTATAGCTCCTAGCATTAATTCACTGCCTTTATTTTTTAAGGCAATTTTGAAGAATTCACGTATTTAATAATCAGATATGATGTTATGTAATTGGTTTACAAAACGGAACCAATAGTGTAAATATTATCTTCATATTGTTAATAAAAAATTGTATGCCGAGATCATGCTTGTTTAATAGAGTAAGATATTGAAGGTCGTTTAATTGGACATATTATGGCCAAGAGAACTGGAAAATCGCTTTCGAACTCTGGATCTGAGTTAGGAGGGTAGCGACATGTTCCAATAATGTCTGTGTAGCACGTTTTATTTGCACAATCTTCCTTGTCACAAATAGACCTTTAAAATGACATGTCACAAGATTGAAGTTTCAATTTGAAAACTTAATGTATCCCCCTAACTTAATTATACTCTTTTAAAAGGGGGTTTGAAATAATGTTAACGCTTAAAAAAATACAAAAAAACCAATTTAATAAGTATGGTGAAGGTTTTTAAATTATAATATCTTAATCCGTTTGGAATATATCCAGACGGATCAGGTCTTAATTTACACCTTTAGATATAAGGGGTTGTTTGCACATAACGTTTACTAGGACAGTTGTGGAAATATTTTTGTTCATGTAACTGTGTTCCTTTGAATTTAACTTTCGAATTACATGTCCCAAAATAGGAGTTGCAATTTGAAAATTTTAAAGTGACACCCTTCTACCAAGAGGGGAAAGATTGTTATCCTTTCCAAAAATGTATTTTAATAGTTATGGTGAAGATTTTAGATCGATATCTCAATCCGTTTGGATTATATCCAGGTGTATCAGGACTTATATATATATTACTAGCTGTTTCCCGCGGCTTCGCACGCTTTTCGTAAGTTTTGCCCGCGTATGAGCATTTCTGGTTGAAGTAAATTATATTTCCAACCCCGATGTAGATTTTACCTTGATGTCACGATCAAGAAAATATGTCAAAAATGTATTGTACATGCATAATGTATTTTATTACAAAGTGGTCTACCACTCAACCTTTAAGTTCAACCAAAAATTTAGTTTAGACAATTATACATCATAACTTAGCGCCTTCAAATAGTGTTTCACTGTTTAATATACGTATCTATCTCGTAATTGCAGGTTATAATGTGCAGGCGCTTTGAAAAACTTTTCTTCATTTTATTCGTTTTATTCACGACATAAGCGAATAATTCAGATAATAACTATCCTATCTTCTAAGTTAGACTAAATTACGGATACATGTGAAATTTGATTGAAATTGGTTCAGTCGTTTTGGAGTTTATTGGCAACATACATCGTGACTCAAGATTTTTATATATATATAAGATATATATATATATGTGTGTGTGTGTGTGTGTGTGTGTGTGTGCGTGCGTGCGTGCGTGCGTGCGTGTGTATCTAATACAAACACAATAAAATACCGATGTTTTTTTAGTTTTATTTATTGTGTTATAAATTTATGACATAATTTACTAATTAAAAAAGTCAGTGAAACCACATTGGTTAGTAGAGTGAAACGCCGCCTACCGCATCAGAATACGACGATCCAGTGAGAAATGGCAGCGCATAATGTACTTCACAATGTGTACCTAAAACAACCCGTCATTTTCTGATTGGATAAAACCTTTGAGATGCGGTTTGAGGCATTCAACTCTACTAAGTGAGCTCTTTCAAATGAGGTATCACTCGACCCATACTTTAATTTAAGATTTCCATGTTTTCCTCTGTGGGCCGTCCCCCCATGGTTGGCATGTCATGGTAATAGC